>NC_090222.1:8302500-8327500 GCF_024489055.1 Chanodichthys erythropterus
ATAATTTAAAGTAGACTATCCAATATATGTCAATATATATCACTTGAAGTTTCATCTTAGTTAGGGTAAAAAAAAAAAAAAAAAAAAAAGAAAAAAAAAAAAAACCCTTCTAATCTTAATTCTTGACTTAAGGCAACTTTCATACAATGGTCAATTTTGAGATTTTGCATCCATAGAAAGCCTTCTTTCAGACTAGTGTTGTGAACAACAGTCAAGATGGCATTCCAGGGACCAGTTTACGACAGGGCCCCTCTCTAACTGCTGGTGTGTAAGAAGATGTGCCACACTGTGATTGAGTCTTTGGTGAATGAACATAAACAAATGTTCAGCAACATCAGATAAGATGTTAGGACAACTACCAGACACCTCTTCCAGAGCAGGAAGAGGGACCTTCTGCACCCACCAAAACCAAGGAGAGGACATCTCATTGGACGACACATTGACTCTAACCACCAAACTCATTCCTAAGGTTTAGGCAAGGACTGCCATAAAAATTCCTTCAGGACCCCCTGGATAGAGCAGCAGGGACTGAAATAAAGAGAGGCCACAGAGATCTATCTAAATCCATTCATACCTATGTTTGGATGCCTTAATTTGATCTAAACTGCTTCACATCCACTCCATCTTCATGCAAAGCAGAGTTTCTGTTAATGGTTACTGACTGTTAAAACAGCAGGTCATGGGACAGACCTGTTAACAGATAAACAAATGCATGGACGATGATTTAATCATTTCTGTTCCCTATGATGCTTTTAATAATTTGAAAGAGGTTTGGTAAATAAATAATGCATGGGTAAAATGTTAAAGACACTATTTTAACATTGTACTTTATGCTATGCAAATGAGTTCCACACCAGGGTGGGCAACACCGGGGCTGCTTCAGATAACAGTAGCCAATCACACTCCAGGATTGGCAAGGCGCCCAATTTCAATCTCCTCCTCATCAGAAAGGGATAAATATGTCCCCCGGGTAGACACACCCTTGTTCTGCATTTCCAGCTTGACAGGAAGGAGACATTAACAGACACTCCACGTCCTGAGTTTCTGACCTGACGAGGAAAGAGACTATAAGACTGTTAAGGTGAAGCTTTTGTGAGCAAAACCTTTTACATTGCTTCCAGCTGCACTCTAGCTGCAAAAAGGGCCCCAGCATTGAGGGACTTTATCTGACCCTTACGGCTCCTACAGCAGCGCAGCCCAGTCTGCAAAGGAACCTGTGAAGATTCATCTGACCCAGCTCCCCATTCCATCCTAAGGACCCTCTTGGCACAACCAAAGTTCAGCATCCTCCAGCCCAGCATGGCACGACTACTGGATCGCAACTCTGCGCCCTCCCACTGCACGCAGCCTGCATCATCAGTGGAAGACGTCTACGCTACCGGACTGATCAACCGACTGTGTGGAATGTAAATAAAAACTTACCAAACCTCTTTTCTAGAGACCTTGGCATTAGTTTATACATGCAGCATATGTTTCTAACCTGTTTAGTTAAGAGTTACTTGAGGTCAGCTTGTGACAAATAATAGGGATATTATTTGTTGATTGGTAAATAAGCAATTATTTATCACCATTTTACCAGAACCATTAGGTGGCTTCCACAAGAAGCATTCCCATAAGATTCTCTTCCATTCTACGCTCAGTTCAACAGCATTGCATTTATCCATTCTGTGTTCACTTCATTTATGTTTTTCTTTGATTTAATTCAGTATTCTCCTTTGATTATTATTTTACTATCTTTTAGAAGTGCATATTCATTATTTCATTATTAATCATTGTGGTATTTACTCTTGCATGTCTATTGTTTATACATTTCATTGATTTTTTTTATTTTTATTTTTTATAACTGTGTCTTCCTTGTGTTGATGACCAAAGACTCTACTAGTTGACCAGGCTCTCCCAAATCCTTCAGCTAAATCAGTTGACCAACTTCCTCCATTTTATATTAATTCCGAATTATTGAACAGCTCTTTTGGAGTGTTCTTAAATTGTTAAGAGAGTATTCTTAAAGTCCCTGTAAAGTCATTTTAAAGTATGTGTTTTGAGCTTGTCACACCATGGTAAAATGTGTTATTAACCACCCAGCCAAATTTGAATGATTAAAAAAATCTGCAAGTAAATGAATTAAGTTATCAAAATCTCGGAAAAATAGGCAGCGCTCTCTGCTCTCAAACGCTGGGGGCGTGTCCGCTGTAGGCGCTGAAACCACGCCCACTCGCCAGAGCTGCCGTCTCAACTTACTTGTCTAATGAGTCAAACATACTGATGCATATAAACAAAAGAATCACGTTAGAGGGTTGCACATTTTAGTAGAGTTACTGTGGACTACCTACTTATTATAACATAAGCACACACGACAACTTACACTCATGGGCACGTACTGCCGGACTGTTGTCGAGTCGACAAATGACGGTGCCGCGAGACGGGAGGATGAAGGCCGGGACGGGAGAGACTCTGTGTGGCCACATATATCATCGGTTATCGTCGGGACGGTAAGAAGGCCGAGGTCTGTTCAGTCACATTCACCAAAAACAGCGGATTATATGTGAATCCCAGCTGTCTGATGAAAGTTTGTAAAACTATCCGGTGTAGAACAATCACTTTAGAATCCTTAATATTATCGTTTTAGGAAATTTAAATAAGGAGACCGAGCATATTGTATATTTTAACAACCATGTAATATGCATTTGCGTGACGAAGGCATTACTAGTTAAATGTACAAAGGGCTATAACTGTAATGACACTGGAGATTGAGCAGGTGAGTGAACCGCTGTAGAGTTAGAGGCGGCGCCACGCTCTGTGTCTCATCGACAGTTATATAGTGTTAGGGGAGGGGCTATGCTCGGGGGACGATGTGCGTCATTAGACCCCCGTTTTAGCTCCGCCCAAAAAATCCTGAGCAGAGACTTGGTGAAAAACTGTTTAACGCTCTAACTTCACAATTAAGCATTACACAATTCACAGATTTTGTAATGTGTTTCAGCAATACATTTGTAACATTTATAAAGTGTTTAGAAAGAATTCTCAGAATTGACTTTACAGGGACTTTAACTGGTGCCCTGTGTTACAAAAGGGGGAAGGGGTCATCTGATACACTCATAACCACACCTTAAGTGACACATGATCAAAAATCACTACGTCACCAGTGAATGGATTAAAAATCACTACACTAGTGGAAAGAAAAGGTCGTATTGAGCAGTCGGATCTGAGCATAAATGAGGTTCATCCCATCATAATTCCTGGCCGGCATCATCTAGCTACCCTGCTTGTGTCTCACTATCACGAAGCAGTGAAACATCAAGGAAGACATCTGACCGAAGGTGTCATTCGAGCGGCAGGATTCTGGCTGGTGGGAGCTAAACGCTGCATCAGCAGTTTGCTTCATAGATGCGTCACTTGTAGAAGACTGAGGGGAAAAATGGAACATCAGCAGATGGCAGCTTTGCCAGCTGAACGATTACAGGTAGCGCCTCCTTTCACCTATGTAGGTGTCGACGTCTTTGGACCCTGGGAAATTGTCTCACGCCGTACAAGAGGAGGAGTCTCCAACTCTAAACGATGGGCTGTGATGTTCTCTTGTATGTGTTCAAGGGCAGTCCACATCAAGGTGATTGAAGCCATGAGTACCAGCAGTTTTATCAATGCCTTGAGGAGGTTCTTTGCAATCAGGGGCCCCGCGAAGCAGATCCGTTCTGATTGCGGAACTAACTTCATTGGCGCTTCTCGTGAACTGGAGATGGATCAGTCGAATCCAGGTTTCAAAAAAGTGGAAGAGTACTTGGACACACAGAGTTGCACCTGGGTATTCAACCCGCCCCACGCGTCTCATATGGGCGGCGCATGGGAACGAATGATTGGCATTGCCCGCCAATTGCATGTTGCTTATTTTGGATTGCATGTTGCTTGAGCAGAAAAGGTCTCATCTTTCACATGAAGTCCTGACTACTTTCATGGCCGAAGTAGCCGCAATCATGAATGCTAGACCGCTCATCCCAGTGTCATCGGATCTGGAATCGCTTCTCATCCTCACTCCAGCGATGCTTCTGACCCTCAAGACAGGTTCTGCACCTCCTCCTCCGTCAGGAAGCTTTGAGGAAGCACATCTCATCAGAGAAGAGTGGAAGCGAGTTCAGGGCCTAGCAGACATGTTTTGGAACAGGTGGAAACATGAATACCTCAAAACATTACAGCTTCGGCACAAGTGGCAAGGAAAGAGGCCGAATCTACAAGAAGGAGACATGGTTCTCTTGAAAGACAATCAAGCTAAGAGAAATCAATGACCTAAAGGCATCATCACAAAAACCTTTCCAGGAGAAGATGGATTGGTTTGGAAAATTCAAGTGGAAATTGTCAAGGATGGAATCAGAAAGACCTTTTCTCGGCCCGTTACAGAAGTGGTTTTGCTTTTTTCTCCGAAGACTGATTCTGTTAATTAATGTGGGCTCTTTAAAGACCCCAAGCGGGGAGTGTAATGCCGCTTGAGAAAAAAAAGGATTTTTTTGTTTTGTTTCAGCAGTACAGCGCGATCTGTTTATTTCTGTAACTATAGTAACGTAATACCAGTGCACGTCTTGAATCAGGAAGTAGATCGCCGTGCGGTAGTCAGTTGCAGCAGTGCGCAATGTAACGTCTGGACCAATCAGCCACACAATTATTCATTGTATTTAATGAATTACCCATAAACTCACTCTCCCTATCAAAGTTCTCTGAACTCATCCCCCTAAAACTGTAACCAGCATCCCAATGTTGCTAGCACACAGGCCAACCTAGGTGTCCTGTTACAGTTATATGGTACTTTTATGATCCAGAAGAATTCTGGAGAGACTAGTGACTCATTCTTCCTGAGAATGACAAATAAACTCTCTTAATCCTATGTATTCTCTATATAACCACTTGGGAAATGTATAAACATGTATCCAAGTTTCCCATCTCATGACTTTCCTTTTATAGGCTTTATTCTATGTATTAATTCTCTCTTTTGAACTACTTTGGTATTAATGTTCCATAGTTGCAAATGTATAGTTAACTGAGATCACATTGGCAGCATGCTTGGTATCTACGGACTCCAACTTTCATTTCCTATTTGGTAATTTATGTCACATGTTACTAACTCTGTGACACATTAGTATTATAAGAATCTAGAAGGTTATTCTCTCATTCATCCAATCCAGTGTCTTATGCTAATATCTTGCTACAGAACAAAGACTCGTAAAACTTCCCTCTGAAAGGGGAACTCCTTATTGGCTCAGACACCTCAAGAGGGTGTCAGTGTAAAGTTAATCTGATTTTAGCGAAGAAATCCTAATCTCAGTATTAGAGCGTAAGCCTGTGTTGACGAAGGAATCTCAGCTCAGCGGCATGTAAACTGTACCAGAATTGATTATTCTGCTTTGGTTGGAGAAATACCAATTGCAGTATTGCTTAACCTGTTTCTGATGAATGAATCTCAGTACAGTGTTATATAAATGTAGATTTGGGTAATGCTCCCCTGTTATAGTTAAGATTGATGTCATTCATCTAAACTTTGCCTGCACCTACAAGCATAGCTATCTTTTGACCAAAACTGTGTTTCACTCGCTGAAAGGAATATCAGTATTCATGCACAAGACGGACTTAACTATATATGCTTAAACAAGCTTTGACTTACAGCAAACTGTGTAATTACCCTTTAAACAAGTACAAGACGTTGTTTAAAGTAGAGAGAAGAGTTTACATGAGTAAAATTTGCAAATGCCAAAACATATTTGCATTTTACTGAATGTAATATCAAGTTTTTGAAAATCTGAAAGTATAAGCGTCACATTTTAACTCTATACGTAACTTGTTTGAAATGAGCAGACAGTCTCAATAAACTGTTTGAATTGCCCAAATGTGCATTGGTTCCCATGACAACGACTTGTCACAGGAAGTGCTAACTCATCACCCTGTGATGCCATATTGTAAACAAACCAGGCTAGGTGGCTAAGCTAACCTCACCTAGCAGCCCTGCACCTCAGGCTAAGCTAACTAATAGCTTCTACAGTTAGTGGTTAGCATCATTTACGTGAAGCCTTTAACTATAGCTTGTGTGTATGCAGTGTGAACTGATCTAAACCAATTTCCCTTAACCACATTCCTGGTTTTCTGATTTCTTTCTTTCCTTACCTTTAATTCTTCTCAGCTAATTTCACCTGCACTTAGGTGCATTTCTCCCTGAACACTGTTCAGCTAAATCTGCAGTTACTAGGGTGATTAAATCTAAATTTAATTACATGTAAACTGTTTAACTAAAGAAGAATTCTAGGATTTATTGAGATATTTCAATAACACGTTGACTAAACTTCTGGGAGGGACACACACATGGTGTGGTCCTGAACACGCTGCAGCTGTGACCAACTATAGGATGATTTCCAAAGCTAATCTAATTGTTAATCACTAGTGCTATTGACTATTCCCAATACCAGGTCATTCTGCTGTTTTAATCACTTCTTTAAATATTTTATTGGTTTTAATTATAATAGCAGTCAGCTATTTGTTTTTACTAGTATTTCTTTCATCTATGTGATTTATTTACATTTTCCTGTTTAGTTTTGTGTGGTTTAATTTCCCAATATAACCACAAGCAACTAGACATACTCTCCTTCTTGATTTTGTTTATTTACAACAGTTGCTTCAATTTTATGAGCCAGTTACAAAGGAATCCGAATGATTGCTATGGCATAATTTTGAGCACCACTAATAAGCACAATCTAATAGGAAAGCTCTCCTCTTCCTCTCTCTTTCTCTTTTCCATTTGTTCGGAGGTCAAGCCTGTTGTGAGCCATCAGTAAGAAATACTAAGAAATAATCTGACCACAAGAACCATCTTAAGTCATTTATTAAAGCTAGCTGTATTTTATACACCTGGCTGCTCACTGTGCCTTTAGCCCTAAATTCTGTTTGATCTTGCAGTAGTCTCTTGCCCTTACTCTCACCACAAGCGTGCCTAAATGTTGCAGATGCTCAGCCTAACTGCCCAGATGGCAGACCAAAAGGACTGGCTATGTGTCGTGAGGAACACCCTCCTAACCAGTGCTGCTGAGCAATTACGGCACCAGAGCCAAAAGCAACTGGACAAAGATGGAAGAGAAGTAAAGGCAGATGATTCAAACCAGAGGTGTGATCACAATGATCTGACTGAAGTCAACTTCTTCTTGGCCCACATCCTCGCTGTTTTGAAACAGGAGGTGAACAACCTCAAACTCCAGATCACAGAGACTCACAAGGAGCTGATGCATGCTAAAAGCCACATAGACCAGCTAGAGATGGAGGCTCGGGACAGACACAAGGACCCTGACAGAATAGAGACACAGAAGAAAAGAGAACTGAGACTGCAAACAGAACCACTGCAGGAGAAACATCTCACTTCACTGCATGGAGTCAGCAGAAGAACCTCCCCCAGCCAAGCACAGAGGTACAGAGGGGGAAGCCAAAGCCTTCTGCTTGACACCTTATCAGCCAATTTCCTGAAATCCTCTGCAGCTGCAGAAGGAGAAGGATTAATTCAGACAGACCCAGGTACCAGACCTACCACAGGGAGAAGCCAGGGATGGGAGCATCCTCTTCCTGCAGACACAGCAGGATCTCCAACAGCAGGCAGCCAAAGGACGACTGGACACGCCTGCATCGGACCTGCAGGAGCTTCTAACGCTAGTAAGATAGCTCCTTGAACAGTTCTTACCTGAGGAGTACTCAGCAGTACAAGCTTCTGACCACTCACACAACACCAGCTCAGAGACCTGAGCTTGTCTACTGTCTACATCAACCGCAATGGAACGACCACCACTCCAGGAGACACATACAACCAGAGCCCATCACAGCCTTCCAGCCTTGTGTGCCAGTGGTGTGTCTGATCTTTCTACACCTTCAACGTCGCTCGCTGGTGTCCATAGAAAGAACAACAACGACCGAAAGGGGGGATGTAACGTCTGGACCAATCAGCCACACAATTATTCATTGTATTTAATGAATTACCCATAAACTCACTCTCCCTATCAAAGTTCTCTGAACTCATCCCCCTAAAACTGTAACCAGCATCCCAATGTTGCTAGCACACAGGCCAACCTAGGTGTCCTGTTACAGTTATATGGTACTTTTATGATCCAGAAGAATTCTGGAGAGACTAGTGACTCATTCTTCCTGAGAATGACAAATAAACTCTCTTAATCCTATGTATTCTCTATATAACCACTTGGGAAATGTATAAACATGTATCCAAGTTTCCCATCTCATGACTTTCCTTTTATAGGCTTTATTCTATGTATTAATTCTCTCTTTTGAACTACTTTGGTATTAATGTTCCATAGTTGCAAATGTATAGTTAACTGAGATCACATTGGCAGCATGCTTGGTATCTACGGACTCCAACTTTCATTTCCTATTTGGTAATTTATGTCACATGTTACTAACTCTGTGACACATTAGTATTATAAGAATCTAGAAGGTTATTCTCTCATTCATCCAATCCAGTGTCTTATGCTAATATCTTGCTACAGAACAAAGACTCGTAAAACTTCCCTCTGAAAGGGGAACTCCTTATTGGCTCAGACACCTCAAGAGGGTGTGACATCTTCACCCCTTATATTCACTGATCACAAGGAACCCCCTCTCTTCCTGCTCTTCCTCCTCTTCTTCTCTTTTACTGATGAATGCTGACGTCAAGATGATGCTTTAAGAAGCTAGAAGCTTCTAATGAACCCCAAGCTTGTGCCAGGCCTCGGCCTAGACCTTCCATTCACCAAAGATCCTCTGAATCCAGCCGGTTCTCTTTCGTCAAGAAAATATCAGCAAAGATTCAACGGGAGCCTCCACAAATTGCATCAGGACAGTTTTAATTCAACTTGGAGAGACATGCAAGTATCAAACTTAGTCCCATTATCGGATACATTGAGTATCCTTACCCCTTTTAAAGAAGGGCCTGTTAAAACTAAACTGATGGTTTGCTCAAGGCTGTTGATCTGCTGAATGTCCAACAATGCTGTAACTTCTTGCTTCCTGTACTTTGCTTTCTCTCTCTCTCTTGGTAAACTGTATGCATGTATGTGTGTGAATGTTAGAGTAGTTTAAGTGTTTAGTCTAGTTAATAAAGTCTTGTTCATGTCACACGTAAGGTTGTCCGTGTTTTGCGCTCATGTACTGGAGTCCCTATTCATGTCGGTCCTGACTACAGGCTTTTAGTAGAATAAGATTGTTATTTCCCATAACCTGGAAATGAACATTTCTTAGTTAATAAACAATTAACACTGTGTGTTCATTGAACAACAGGTTAATTGATTGTAATATTAATTTTATTACATTAAGTTAATTTTATTGACTGATTAAAATATTAATAATTAATTATAACTAGTTATGATTAATTATTCATATTTATTTTGAGCTAATTTGCTACAGCAAGCTCTCCCGGTCATCCGTTTCTCAGGCGATCACTTTTTCCTCTTCTCTTTTGCCAAAGCAACGTCTGTGAGTATTTCTTATCATGTAATATTGGGATAGTGCCTATTTTCATCCTTGTGAGATTATTGAGACCGCTAAGTTAGCTTTATGTTCATACTGCTGATTGTTTATTAGCTCGATTGCGTTTTCATATAGATCACCGCTGTGTAGATAATCCATGCTGTTTTCTCTGTCACTTTGTATTTGGATTTAATATTAATATACATTTTATTTGTATTGCATTACAGTTTCACAATATTCCCAGTAAACTTTATGGAAATGAATCATCTGTGTCCTGGGGTTTCTTGGGAGTGTTTAAGCTGAATGGAGCATAGTCCATGACAATACACATGTATATGTACGAGTACATACAGTCTCATTATACCTTCACATACACCTTAAACATACACATTCCTAAACTTGCATGTTAGCAATTGTTTAAAGCATACATACAGCCCACATATACATATTCAACACCTAAAATGGAAAAAGAAATATAGGCCTACTACTTGTTCCTTTAACATGAACAAAAACGAAACAAAGGCGGTAGAAAAAAAATAAATAAATAAATAAAGTATCTATTTGTCGGATGTACTATAGCTCGTTGAAAAATGAACAAGCAATACAAATAATTGAAACACACAGAGCATACCATTGTCCTTAACCACTAAGCCTTTAAGAAGTTACAAGTCAAGATTATTAATGAATATTTTTATTGGGTTCCATATTTTTATAAATGTCTTTTGTTTTTCTAAAATCCTATATCTCAGCTCTTCTAAAGGTAACACGTAACTTAGCTCTCTAAGCCACATTTCAAAGGTTGGTACAGACTCAGACTTCCATTTCTGTAAAATTGCCTTCTTAGCTAAGATCATGCTTAATGAAACAGCTTGCGACACATATTTACTTCCAATATTTGAAGTATCTCCAAGAATGCCCAATTTTGGCTCAGGTGGCAAATCAATTTTATATGCATCGGAAAGAAATTTAAATATATTCTGCCAGAATGGTGTAATTTTATGACATGACCAAAAGGTATGAGACAATGTACCTTCTGAGGCTTTACATTTGTTACATAAAGAGGATACATTTGGGTAAATCCTATGTAATTTAGTCCTTGAATAATGAAGCCTGTGAATGACTTTGAATTGGATTACAGTATGCCTTGCGTTAATAGAGCAGATGTGAATTTCGTTAAGACAGCTTTCCCATGACTCACCAGAAAGTTCCACACCAAGTTCCTCTTCCCAAATTTGCCTAATATGATCAGTGTTTGTGTTTACCTTATCTAGTAGTAACATATAAAAGAAAGAGACTGTGCCTCGTTCAGTTGGGCTGCAGTTACTTAGACTTTCCAAAGTTTGATGTATAGGGATGTTTTCAAAACCAATTAAATGCTTTCTAGCAAAATCCCTAATTTGTAAATACCGGAAAAAATCTGTAGATAAAAGATCATATTTTAATTTAAGTTGAATAAATGAGCCAAATTTATTATCAATATATAAATCTCTTATGGAACTTAAACCTTTTTGTTTCCATTGGGAAAAAACCTTATCCTGTAAACCAGGGGTAAAGGCATGATTTTTACAAATTGGGCTATCCAAGTATATATGTGGAAGATCCAGATATGATTTAATCTGCTTCCATATCTTAAGAGAGTTATTTATTACCATATTCTCATTATAGAACCTAGATTCGATTTTTATTGGACTGTTCAACAAGGCTTCTAAAGAGGTCTTCCTACACAATGTTCTTTCTAACCAGACCCATTCTGGTATCTCCACTTTAACCTCTGTAGTTTGTCTCCACCAGGAAAGGAACTGTAAATTAGCAGCCCAATAGTAACATCTGAAGGACGGAAGATTAAATCCTCCCTTTACTTTGGGTTTCCATAAATGTTTTTTTTTTTTTAGATATTCTGACCGCTTTATAATTCCATATAAATGAAACAATTATAGACTCCAATTTTGCAAATAATTTAACTGGAATAAGAACTGGGATGGATAAAAATAAATATAAAAATCGAGGGAGAGTTACCATTTTAATTGCATTGATCTTTCCTGCCATAGACATGGGTAAGGTCTTCCAAAATGTTATATTATCTTTTAGCTGGTTCACTTTAATATACCAATTCGCCTTGAGTAGTGTGTCTGCCTTTCTTGTGATTGTGATTCCTAAATGTTTGAATGAATTATGAGCTATTTTAAATGGAATAGAGCTTAGAAAATTTGTGTCAATGTCCTCGGTTAGTGGCATTAGCTCACTTTTGTCCCAGTTTATTGTAAAGCCTGACAGTTTATTAAATGATTCTAAAAGTTTCAAAAGAGGTGGAACATACATTTCTGGCTTTGCTATATATAAAAGTACATCATCTGCATATAAAGATATATATTGGGGTCTATCATTAATTAAAATAGGGGAAATTTCAACATTCTGTCTAACATATTCGGCCAAGGGTTCCATCGCTAGTGCAAATAAGTAGGGGGAGAGAGGACAGCCTTGATGTGTTCCTCTATATAGTGAAAATGAGGCTGATAGAGTCAAGTTTGTAAGGACTGAAGCTTTTGTTTAGCAAATAAAATATTAATCCATTGAATGAATTTGGCCCCAAATCCAAATCTTTTTAGAGTTGCAAATATATACGGCCATTCGATTTGATCAAATGCACGTTGAGCATCTAAAGAGATCAAGCATGCTTTTGTTGTATGTTTTGCATATATTATATTATAAAGGCGTCTTAAGTTTGATTGTATGCGCCGATTTGGCATAAATCCTGTCTGATCTTGATTAATGATAGAACCAATATATAGTTGCAACCTATTAGCTAAGACCTTACTAATAATTTTTGCTTCTATTGGAATTAAGGAGTTTGGATGGTATGATGACATCTTCATTTTGTCCCGTCCGGGCTTAGGTATTAATACTATGTTAGCATTGTACAGTGTCGGGGGTAGTTTCGATTGGGAGAATGAATGATTGATCATACGAAGGAACATTGGAGCAAGAATATCCCAGAATTTTTTATAATATTCTGCACTAAACACATCTGGGCCTGCACATTTATTTTTTGGGATATTTTTAACAACTTCATTAACCTCAGCCAAAGTAATTTCCTTCTCTAACATTTCAACAGCTTCTTCACTTATTTTGGGAAGATCTATATTAGATAAGAATTTATTTATTTCATTTATATCTATATTACCTTCGGATGTATATACATCTTTATAAAAGTCTGCAAAGCATTCGTTTATTTGTTTGGGATCAGTTAATATTTCGCCCCTCTCTGTCTGAATTTTGTGAATGGCTCTAGATGCTTGAAACTGTTTAAGCTGTCGAGCTAGTAGTTTGTGAGGCTTCTCACCTCATTCAAAATGGCATTGTTTAATTTGGTTAAGCTGTTTAGCAATTTTTTTGGCAATAATAGTATTATATTCACTTCTCAATGCTACAATTTTCTTTAAAGTAGTTGAACAGTAATTAACTTTATAAATTTTCTCTAATTCTGTAATTAGGCCATCTATTTCATTTAATCTCTTTTTATCTTCTTTATCTTTCATTATTTGAAATGAAATTATATTGCCCCTAATGACAGCTTTCATTGAGTCCCATAGCACCGAGTCAGTCACATTACCAATATCGTTTTCAAACAAAAAGTACCCAATTGTTACTTTTATGTAATCAGAGAATATTATATCACTCAAAAGAGAGTTGTCAAATCTCACTATTAAAAAAAAAAGGTTCTTTGGGGTTCTATATAGAACCCTAGGGTTCTATATAGAACCCTAGGGTTCTTTAACCAACTTTATAGAACCCTTTCTGCCAAAAAGGTTCTGTATAAGGAGAAAGAACCCTTTTGGCACGAAAGGGTTCTTTGGGCTAAATGTGCTTTATATACATTATTAGTGCTTTATTTAAATGATAAAACATGAACATTATATTTGTGTTTTTACTTCAATTCGACTTAGGCACACCTTTCATTCTGAAGAAAACATACACGTTTTCAAGTTTAATAGCTTTATTAGAAAAAAATAATTGCTGCATTATCCTGTAATGAAAAAAAAAAAAAATCTAAATATAGCCTACGTTGTTTCTGGATCTAGACGCTAGTGGCAGAATTCTGCCATCTGCTGGTTAAAGAAAATCCTGTAGGAATTACTTAGATTCTGAAAGTCATTTCTTATAACTCAGCCCTCCAAACAGATTCACTAAATGATCTTCGACATAAACAGCAAATACCTTGCATGTGTATGCGCTGATCAGATTCTGTACTGTCTGCACGCGCAGTGTCGGATTTCAGAGTAATTAGAATGCGCGTGAACGCAGCATTTTAAACTTCAACCGTTACGGACGTCCGTTTGATCTCAGCGCTCGAGAGGACGACGCTTAAATTGGTAAGTGAGAAAATTAATATCTCTTACGTTATTTTAATTACATTTGCCTAAATCCTTGATATATTTACACACCTTACATGTTTTTTTCAAGAAGCAAAAAGAAGAAATGTGGTTTATGGTGTTGTCCGGCCGGGCATGCGCTATTCTCCGCCAGGAGGTTTGTCATTTCTTACATGAATTCCTGAAATCTCTGTTAAAAACGGTTGTGAAGTGATCAATAATGGTGGCTAGAGTTCATGTTATATTCTAATACACTTTTCTTTGTTCTGTAGATTGTATTTGACCTAGAAAACGCATAAGAAAACTATGTTTCAGGAGGAGTCAAATCACGTGATCACTGCCAGACTGCGCTGTTATAAACATGAATTCAAGAGAAACCCCGAAGAACAAGAGAGGAGCTGATGAAGATGTTTCTTCTGTGGATATAGCTGTGAGTATTTGGTGTTTGCAGTTATAGCAAACTTTTTTCTGAATTAATTGAAGGCCTAATTTATGCTAAACACTGTATTTGGTTCTTGAAGATGCATTATGAAATGAAGATGAAGAAAAGACCTTCAACTGCAAACCAGTGTCACAAAAAAGTATATTATTTTTACTCACAGTACCAACTTTGGGAAACGTGTAAATCTGCTAATCTGAAATGGCTTATATTTGTTTTTCCATTTTCCATTATTAATAATAATAAATAAATTAATATTTCTGTTTGCACTCTCACTGCAGGGATGAACTCTGGAGTGCAGCATTACTTCAACAAGATGAAAATAACACACTCCTCTATGATTCAAGTAAGTTTTAAGATGTAATTGTGAGAGATTCCTTTGTTTTCTGTTGTACCGTACTCTCCATAAATCTAATAAATGTTTTTCTGACTTGCATCTCCATCTTAGGATGTCAAGCCCCCTGAAGGAGAGTCCGCATCAAAATGGACTTGCCCCTGATTGAAAACACAGAGATGTCAAAACTATCTGTTGGCTGTCTACTTTTTGTTCAATATGGAGCATCCAAAAGCCAGTTTCTTTCATTCAGCACTATTTAGCCCTTCTCAGTACTGAATTTGCCGTGAGTCATTTGTTTTTATTGTTTAAATGCTTATCTGAATGTTAAATTATCATTTAACACTTATGAATTTAAAAACAATTCTACTAGCTAGTCTTTTAGTTCATTTTTTAAGAAACATTTATTTATGTTAACTCTTCTGACTATTGCTCTATGAATTGCAGTGTTTTATATTGCTTGTGTCATTGTAAATGCTAATAAAAATGTCTTAAATTATTACATATTTGATTATTTTGATGTGTTATGCCTATGAGTATTTAAGTTTTTCTAGTGATAAAGTATCTATATAAGCAGGTTATTCATAAAATGTAATTAAAATAAATCAAAAACTAAATAAAATTAACCCATAAAAAGGTTCTATATAGAACCTTTTTTCCTGGCAATAAAGAACCCTAAAGGGTTCTTTTGATTGAACCTTTTAGGGGTTCCATATATGAAGCGCCTGATAGAACCTTTTTTGGTTCTATATAGAACCTTTTCTTCTAAGAGTGTACATCCCTTTTTCCAACCTCAATTTTAAGTCCAGTGATATTGGGGCATGATCTGATATTAATATGTTATGATATTGAGTGGACCTAACCATTTTTAACAAATTTGAATCTATAATAAAAAAAAAAAAAAAATCAATTCTAGAATGAGACTTATGCACTGATGAGTAAAAAGAATATTCTCGAGCTGATGGGTTTAAATGCCGCCATATATCTACCATGTTGAGATTCCTCAAATAAGTGTGTAAAGTTGCTGCAGATTTACTCGTTATGCTACGGTTTGGCTGTACATCTTTAACCGGATCAATGACACAGTTAAAATCTCCCCCAACAATCAGATTACATAAAGCATAGTCTGGTATTTTGTCGAACACTTTTTCAAAAAAACACGGGTCATCGTAATTAGGACCATACAGGTTGACTAGTGTAATAGGAACCGAAAGCCGTACCTGATTCCAAGATTCTTGCATTTTTTTCTTTATTTCAGCAAATCGAGATCTCTGCTTCAACACGTCAGAAGTCAGATCTGGAAAAATGTGTACCCTTTTTCCTTTATATTCCAGAGATTTATCTCTGGCCAACTTCAAGATTAACTCCTTCGTTTGGTAATGATGTAACCTGACGACAAACGCCCTCGGACGATCATCTCTCCGTCTCTGCAGGGCCCTGTGCGCGCGATCAATCTGAATAGGTTTGATGAAGTTTTCCGCACCCAGCAGATTTGGGAGTAGTTCTGTTAAAAACTCCGTAGGTCTGCCATTTTCTTCCTTCTCTGCAACACCAATCAGACGAATATTATTGTGTCTGGAACGAGACTCAAGATTGTTGCATTTATCTCAGAGTCTCTTACACTCTTCCATTATTTCAGTGTACTGTTTCTCGACGCATGTCAGGCGGGTTTCCTGACTCATGGTAGCCTCTTCAATTGACGTAACTCTTTCTGCCGTGGTCGTCAATGTGGATCGTAACTCTGTTAATGTTTGCGTGAACATGTCAAATTTTTGACTAAATGAAGTGTTTAAAGCTGTTATGGCATCCATGATGTCTTGAGTGGTAGGAGAAGTTGAGCTACCATTAGCGCCGGTTAGTTTCGGCTCCCCCACGGTGTTGCTCGAGATGATGAAAACTACCTCATTGGGTGATTAATCTCCCACACTTTAATGCACTATGAGAGACTCAACTGTGATTTTGAAAGAGTATCACCATCCAGTTGTGGAACCCATCATTACATGATTCCGCACCAAATCTGAGCATCTCTGCTGGATGCTGCTTTATAAAAAAGCCATTGTGCATGTTTATAATTCAAAGGAAGTCAATGTTAAGTCCAGATCAAGGCCATTAGTTGCAGCTCTGATGGGTGTCCTACTTGAATTATTAATCTAGTGTCAGCGAAGCAGAAGAGAAGGTTATTGCTTCCTGAACATCACCTAATCATAATACCAATGTCTCTCAGCACGATTCAGCAGCTAATGTATGATTCAGAGGCGCTCCATCAAATTGCAGGAGTCCAAGTGAAACAACAGTCTGGCCTGTAACAAGTATTTATGTGTCATAGTGCTGAATCTGACAGAGGACGACTGACTGGTGGACAGAGCAAGTGTGCCAAGTCAAGTCACATTTATTATAATGTTTCCATGCACCCTCAGAATGTGATTATAATGAGATTAAGGCAATATTGTGATTAAACTTTATCTCATCTCATGTAAACAAGATCAAATTGATGCCATTAAGCTCATAATTGTAGCAACCATAATTGTAGTAAAATATGTGGCTTATGCAGATTTTAATCACAATAAACAGGCTTGCAAATACTTGCATCTTCCACTCTGACCAAAGTGTGCATGTGCTTCTGATGTATGCGAATAATGTTGCCATATACAGATTTGTAAATATAGTGGTAAAAAAGGCATCACATTTTTGGGATGCTGAAGAAACTGAGTTCATGTTGACAACATTGTGTGACAAATATAATGCAGTATATTGATGCTCAAACATCAAAATGGAAGCATTTTAGGCAAGTCAACGGAAAATGACTGAGGTCAGATAAAAAAAAAAAAGAAAAAAGTTGCAGCTATAAGCAGCTCTACAGAAGACACAATCTAAGACTCAACAGATGGTGGTCTTCGGAAGGTTTACTGACCAGTGAGAGTTTAAAGCACAAAGAGAGACATAAGGGCTCTGCTCTAAAATCTACATCTGTGACCTGGAATCCATTTGCGCAGCATCACTTTGAGCAGCTCCATGTGTAGTGAACATGAATCTGAGACATTGAGAGCTTTAGAGTCTCTAGACTGTTGTAAATATTAGTGCAAACTTGGTTCAAAATGTGTCACTGGATCACTCAAACATCTGGAGGTGGTTGGATATGTAGCCGCATCACGTGAAAGCTCAAAATATACTTCACTTTTTACACATACGCAAGGGTCAGCATACAGTGTATGTGACACAAATTTCGTCATCAGAAGAGTATGCACACCACCAGATTTTTGTAACCACGCATACTTGTACATGCATTATATTCTATATATATATATATATATATATATATATATATATATATATATATATATATATATACATACAATTTTTATTAGCGTGTCCACAAGGTGGCAACAAGCACGAATGCATTGATTCACAAGGTAGTCAAAGAAACAGAACAGACCGGAATGCATGCAATCTACAGCAACGATGTAGGAATATATAGATGAGAGATTTTGCGAAGAGGTTAGAAAATACCCTCATTTGTACAACTCTAGCATGAAAAATACAAATATGTTTACATGGGTTGTAACTCCTCGCAGGAGATTGATCAAAACTGAGCATGCATGGAATGCCTGTGCATGCGTATGAGCCAAATGAAGTATACTTTGCAAGGCTGTGCATTCGACTGCGCGCGTGCACTAGTGTACGCGTAAAAAAACGAACTATAAACATAGCTTCAGACTAAAGAACAGGACCCAACTACTCATCTGACACAAATTCCCTCTGACACAGCTAATGTTTAGGGTCTCATTCACAGGGCTCACTGTATTGGCCACAGTGAATAAGCAATAACAACACTGTCATGAATCTCAGGCATTGGTGACAGCTTCAGCTGGACTGGGTCACGGCACCATAAGACACCTAATCATGTAACCTCACAAAATACAGTCAATTAACCCATGGGACCTCTTGATCCTCTTCCGGTTCAATGCTGCTCAACGCTGTTGCCTGCCTGCTGTCTGACCTACGCTCGGAGCTTCATGGAGTTTATCCTAAATCCTTTTCTTTATTCCTATTCACATAATATAACTTTCTTATTTTCACTAGATTACTTAACCTATTGCATAGTATTACTAAACGGAATGATTTATTACTAGCAATCCACCAGCGTAATCACCTAGTGTTAGCCATAACCTGCTATCTACCGTCTACTTTCTTTTTTCCTCTAAACCAACCTTCCTTGTCAATTTAATTGCGGATTTATCCGATGCATGTTATTCTGATCTGTCCACGCCAGATCGGGAAGCTGTGGAGACGTTGCTGCCCAGCATTCATCGATCCACCGCGGGGTACAGCGTACCGCACATCACCCTTGCCCCAGGCACCAGCAAGCGACCGAGACATCCAGCCAGCGAGTCCCGTGTGCGTTGCAGTTTTTCGGACGGCGTTCATCAAACACACGGTCAGTCATGTCCGACGATTATCATGTGTATTAAATGCAACATGTACAGCTTAGCTCTTTCTGTCAGCAGTGAGACTTACACATGTGATAAATGCAGGGATATTGTCAGGCTGACAGAGAGAATCTCAGAATTAGAGACACGCATCCAAACTTTAATTGAGGATAGTGAGAATGAAAGGGCCTTAGATACTGCTTTGGATGCGACTAGCCTAGTAAACACTGCACATTCGGTTCCGGTTGTAGAAGCCACGCAGAAGGTTAACTTAACTGTGAGGCGGCATAGTGGCAAGAACAAACACCACTCTTCCGTTCCGATTAGAACATCAAACGTTGAACGTGAAAATAGAGACACCAGCCACCATAGTCACATGTTTGCCGGGGGCCAGAGCACCTGACATCAAAGCAAATTTAAAAGTACTGGCTAATGCTAAACGTAAATATTCTAAAATCATTATCCACGTCGGCACAAATGATGTTCGACTTCGCCAGTCGGAGATCACTAAACATTAAAGAGGTGTGTGAACTCGCAAAATCAATGTCAGCAGAAGTAATTTGTTCTGGCCCTCTTCCTGTTCGTAGGAGTGATGAGATAGTTAGCAGGTTATCATCACTCAATGGCTGGCTGTCTAAGTGGTGTGCGCAGAATAATATAGGTTTCATAGACAATTGGAAAAGCTTTTGGGGCAGACCTGATCTGTTGAAAAGAGATGGTATTCATCCCTCCCGGGATGGTGCTGCTCTTCTATCTAGAAATTTGGCAAATAGTCTTAGAGCTGAAACATGACAAACCAGGGCCCAGATCAGGACGCAGACAAACTAAACCGACCGTCTGCTAGCCGCCTCACGTCACAGCACATAGAAACTCTTTCACCTAGATATTATCACATAGAGACTGTGTCTGTACCTCAAACTAGTAAATACAAAAAAACTTCTGAAACTTTTTAAGGGTTAAAATTTAATTGTTCAAAAAATGAAAATCACAGATAAATCAGATAAACAAATGATAAAGCTTGGGTTACTGAATATTAGATATATTTCTTCAAAAGTACTTATTGTAAATGAAATTATCACAGACAATAAACTAGACTTGCTGTGTTTGACAGAAACCTGGGTAAAACCAGACGATTACATTACTTTAAATGAATCTAGTCCTCAAGGTTATGATTATCGACACAATCCTCGACAGAAAGGCAAAGAGGGAGGTGTTGCTGTAATTTATAGTAATATATTCAGAACAATTCAAAAGAATTTTAAATATAATTCCTTTGAAGTGATGGTGCTTTATGTAACATTATGTAAGTTGACATTTGTGCTGGCTACTGTATACAGGCCACCAGGGCACCATACTGACTTTATCAAAGAATTTGCTGATTTTCTATCAGAGTTAGTACTGGCTGCGGATAAAGTCCTTGTTGTTGGTGATTTTAATATCCATGTAGATAATAATAAAGACGCATTTGGATTGGCATTTGCAGACATTTTAAACTCTATTGGAGTTAGACAACACGTGTCAGGACCCACTCGTTGTCGTAATCATACCCTAGATCTAATACTGTCGCATGAAATTTATATTGATGCTGTTGAAATTCTACAGCAGAGCGATGATATATCAGATCATTATTTAGTCTCGTGTATAATACATTTAGCCAAGGCTACAAAATCACCACCCAGCCATAAATATTGTAGAACCATCACGTCTACCACTAAAAATTGCTTTATAAATAATCTCCCCGAGCAGTTTCATCGCCTTAGTATACCTGACAACTTAGAAGAACTCGATGCTGCAACAGAAACCATTGGCTCTCTCTTTTCCAGCATATTAGATGCAGTCGCTCCTTTACGTCTAAAGAAGATTAAGGAAACTAATCCAACGCCGTGGTATGATGAGCACACTCTGGCTCTAAAACGAGCTGTTAGAAAAGCTGAACGTAGTTGGAAGAAAACAAAACTAGAAGTTTTTCGCCTTTCGTGGAAAGAAAAAATGAGTGAGTACAGAACGGCTATAAGAAATGCTAGATCTACTTATTTTTCAAATCTCTTAATAGAAAACAAACATAATCCTAGGTATTTATTTGACACAGTGGCTAAATTAACTAGAAACAGAGATTCAACTGCTGACGTTTCCATAGAGCACAGCAGTATTGACTTTATGAACTTCTTTACTTGCAAGATTGATAATATTAGAAAGAAAATTAAAAAACATGCAACCGTCTACAGTTTCCCTTCAGACAGTGCACTGTAGTGTCCCTGAGGTAAAACTAGAATCATTCACCGCTATATGAGAGGAAGAATTATCTAAACTTATCAAATAATCAAAATCAACGACATGTATGCTAGACCCAATGGCAACTAAACTACTGAAATAAATGCTTCCAGAGGTCGTAGGTCCACTTCTTGATATAATTAATTCATCCTTAACACTAGGATACGTGCCAAAAACCTTTAAGCAGGCTATTATTAAACCCCTTATTAAAAAACCTCAACTAGATCCGAGAGATTTAGTAAATTACAGGCCAATATCGAATCTACCTTTTCTGTCAAAGATACTAGAAAAGGCAGTTTCAACACAACTGTGCTCCTTTTTAGAAAGAAATGGAATCTGTGAGGATTTCCAGTCAGGATTTAGACCATACCATAGTACTGAGACTGCTCTCGTTAGAGTTACGAACGATCTACTCTTATCATCCGATCGTGGCTGTATTTCTCTATTAGTGTTATTAGATCTCAGTGCTGCTTTTGACACTATCGATCATACCATTCTTTTAAAAAGACTTGAAAACTATATTGGCATTAGTGGAATTGCTTTGGCATGGTTCAAATCGTACTTATCTGACCGTTATCAGTCTGTAGTAGTTAATGAAGAGATGTCGTATCGATCACAGGTTCAATATGGAGTGCCACAAGGCTCAGTACTAGGACAGTTGCTTTTCACTCTGTACATGTTGCCCTTAGGAGAGATAATTAGGAAGCATGGTGTTAGTTTTCACTGCTACGCTGACGATACTCAGCTCTATATTTCCTCGCGCCCTGACGAAACCTACAAATTCACAAAACTAACAGAATGCATAGCTGACATTAAAAACTGGATGACAAGAAATTTCTTATTATTAAATTCAGAAAAAAATGATATCCTAATCTTTGGACCAAAAACTTCCTCACGAAAAAACCTTGAATACTCTCTAACACTTGACGGGTGCTCCATTAAACCTTCGTCCTCAGTTAGGAACCTGGGTGTGCTCTTTGATAATCTTTCATTTGAAAGTCATGTTTCCAGTATCTGTAAAACCGCCTTCTTCCATCTAAAAAATATATCTAAATTACGACATATGCTCTCAATGACAAATGCGGAACAGTTGGTTCATGCATTCATGACCTCAAGACTAGATTATTCTAACGCTCTACTGGGTGGTTGTTCTGCTCGGCTTTTAAACAGACTACAGTTGGTCCAAAATGCGGCAGCTAGAGTTCTTACTAGAACCAGAAAGTATGACCATATTAGCCCAGTTCTGTCAACATTACATTGGCTCCCTATTAAACATCGTATAGATTTTAAAATCTTGCTAATTACTTATAAAGCTCTAAATGGTTTAGCTCCCCAGTACCTAAGTGAGCTCTTAATGCATTATAGTCTTCCACGTTTTTGCAATCTCAGAATTCAGGCCAGTTGATAATACCAAGAATATCAAAATCAACTGAAGGCGGCAGATCCTTTTCCTATTTAGCACCTAAACTCTGGAACAATCTTCCTAGCATTGTTCGGGAAGCAGACACACTCTGTCAGTTTAAATCTAGACTAAAAACACATCTCTTTGCTCTTGCATACACATAACACATTATCAATGCATTAACATTTTTCAAATCCGTTAAAGGATTGTTACGCTGCAATAATTAGGTCGGCCGGAACCGAGAACATTTCCTATAACACTAGATATACCTGTACATCAGAATAAGAATGGCATCTACGCTAATATCTGTCTCTCTGCTTATCCTGAGGTTTGCCGGGTACTGGATCCAGGCCGAATCCAGATCAGATGAAGAACCTGTGTCTGGACCTGACTACAACGTAGCCCAGGAGACAATGGGCCTACAGATCCAGTTCTGGCTGCATCTATAATTCAGATTTTTAATCTCCGTATCCGCTTACATATATTTATATATAATCTATTTTTAATCTCTATAATAAAAAATTATAATTCAGAATTTGATCTCCATATCCATTTACATATATTATATATACCTTCCAAGGGGTTTTTTCCCTCCTAGGACTTTTTTCCCAGTGCTAGCATGCTGGCTTTTTCTCCTACGGGTTTTTTTCCACCCCTGGGAGTCAGCCAACATTGGCTTAATGTAGCACCATCTTGTATATGTTACATATTACCACGCTTGTTTGTACAGCTTATTTTTAACCATTTCCCTTTTTTCTGTGCTTCTAATATGTAAAGCTGCTTTGAAACAATTACCAATTGTAAAAGCGCTACATAAATAAATTTGACTTGACTTGTTAAGCATGCAGCAAAAACAGGATGAACACACACAGCCCCAGCACATTTCCATTACCTGAACCCTGGACATGCGCTGATATCATCTACATATGGGGTGTTCCTTTTTCCAGCAATAAAGAAAGGAGGGATGGTACAGGGTGGTGTGGAAAGAGTGGGGTGTGATGAATTGTGACATGTTAGGAAACAGCTGGAGCTGCAGTCCTGCCTTTCCTGAACTGATACAGACAACAACCTCCTTGTTTGGCCCAGCTCTACAGGAAACCCAGGTTTGACGTGTCAGAGCCTGGCACTCACAAGGCTACGGCATGTCCTTGAAACCACCATCACCGCAGTGCAACTCCTACTGGTATATATCTTGTTCTCTCTGTGTGTTGTGCACTGTGAACCCAGTTGCATACAGCACATTACAGCAGGTGCTCCATGATGAAGCTGCTTTCTGAAGCTTGCACACTCTAAAGAATATGTCAGAGTGGATCAGATAAACTCACTGGGAGGGACAAAACTGCACTGTGAATGGTGGATCTGTGTTGAAACAATACACTCAGCATGTCAATGGATGTTTCCAGTGAAATAAAGCTAAATTGTTAATTAGCTTTCATACAGACTAAAGCTGAGCTTGGCCTCTGAATAATTAATTTCACATATTGTTCTTAAAGTGATGTTGTGCAAACAGAGGACAGTGGGCATCAGTCTGATCCCATCAGTCCTGAACACTCAATCACCATGACTGGGGTGTGCTCTTCAAAACCAAGTCCTGCATGTTCACCTGATGACCTGTTTACTGCTATACAGAGTGGAAGTCTGTAATGAGTGGTGTTTGCCAAGATGAAATTCACTATCATTACTTATACAAAGCATTTCCCAACTTTATTACAGTAATGACACCAACACTAAACATGTTCTCTTCCTAATCAATCATCATTTCAACTCATCAGATCATTAGCATAGAGTCAGAAACCTAAAACGGATGGGTCAGATAATAGACACATTCAACATGTGTACTATTGGTAAGGGTTGGAAAACACTGGGCTAGACTAGAGTTGTGCTTCAACTGGAGGTGAATAGACTGACAATCTTCACCTGGAAAATAAACCACGTAAAAAAATAAAATAAAATAAATTAATTAATTAAATAAAAACATGGTATTTTTCCCAAATATCCCCCAAAATGTCTTCACTGTAAACATTTATTTTTGTGATTTTAACAGAAAAATAATGCTACAGTAAAAAAACTGTTAATTGGTTAACATTAAGTTTTATTTACTGTGTTTAAATGTAAAAAAAAAAAAAAAAAAAAAAAAAAAAAGAAAAAATCAAACAATACATTACATATTTGGTAGTAACATTTGCAAATTTAGTTAAAAAAAAGCTGCAAGTGATACGGGATGTAGCACAATGCGGAGCAAGAAGAGCAAAAACTGCAGAAATTGAACAAACATGAAAAACAGCTGGT
>NC_090222.1:8330000-8342500 GCF_024489055.1 Chanodichthys erythropterus
CTACAGTATTAGAGAGAAAGAGAGAGAGAGAGTAGGCTATTACCTGTGTCTGGTATATTGCATTACATTCATTCTTCAAGTCGATGTCCATAATATTACATCCTTTATACAAGTCTGTTTGAATGTCCGCTGAGGTAAGTGATCTTTGTATTTGTTCTTTTTTTTAGCTTTGGGAATTTTCCATCCATAACACCACAACGCTAAAACAACTTCCTTTGCAAAAGTTCCTTTCAATTTAAAAGTCTCGTGACTCACTTCTCCTGTAAAGTGTTGCCGCCATCTAATGGCGTATAAATGTAATGTTCACTCAATCCATATTACTTAATAGACATATTTATATAAAATAATATTTATTGAACAACATATAAGCACAATTGTACAGTTCAGTCAAACATAAAGCACTAGTTATTAAAAAAAAAAAATAGGTCACCATTTACGCTGGTATGTGGGTTTTACAAATATTTAACGAATGAAAAGGATTTAAAGAGCTTGTGACAAAACCTCCTAACTCCATTGGATCCTCAAACTGTCAATCAAGCCTCATTAATCCGCCTTACCTCTGAATGAAGTGTGCACGCAGTTTGGACATCTCCTCTGTGCAATGCTAAGGTAAATAAAGATCTGATGTTTGAAAAAAAAAAATGTAAAGCGTTTTCTTTACTCAAAAAAACATATGTTTATAAAGTTTAATGTTTTACGTATTTGAAGCGGAGAAGAGTCTGATATGTCCTGTCTAGTTGTAGCCAATGTGCTATATAAGGATGTAATGTAACATTTATTATTATCAAATTTAATATAGCACAATTCGACTTGCTCTAATAGATATAAAATAATAGATTAATAAGACCAAAGATTGCCCGTTCTATGTACTCAAATTGAATTATGTCTCATGTTTAACCACTATAAGAGCCAGCGGCAAATCCCCGAGGCACTGGCCGAGATGAAGCTGTTCTCAGCGGTTACAGAAGCACTGAACGGCCGCTGACGCACTCGAGCTCGCATCTCCGAAAACGTCAAAACAAATTGTAAAATGGGCTCTGTTATTTAATATGAGTCACATATTTCAGGTCTAAACAACTACATTCTCGCCTAAAAAAACTATTAAAACTACAGTTTGTGGTACAAGAAGTAGTATTTGTAAAAATTACGGTTGATTTGATCGGCCGCCATGATGGTCACTTCAAGCGGAGTGATACAAATGGTGAAAAGGCAGTAGGAGTGCTGTTATCACTGAAATATCACATGGCTATCAGCCAATCA
This sequence comes from Chanodichthys erythropterus, assembly GCF_024489055.1. Lineage (NCBI taxonomy): Eukaryota > Metazoa > Chordata > Actinopteri > Cypriniformes > Xenocyprididae > Chanodichthys > Chanodichthys erythropterus. The sequence continues at coordinate 8,331,261 of NC_090222.1, forward strand.
GATTCGAGAACCAGACAGAACTGTTGTATAAATAAATAAATATTATATATATATATATATATATATATATATATTTGATCATTTGTAAGTGTGAACCCGTGAAAACAACTGCCACAGGTAATAGTGCATTATGTATATATTTATTTATTTATTGAAGATTTATTTTTGGCATTTTATTGTATTGCATAAATCAAAATATGCATTGCATTTATGAAGAAAAGGTGCAGCACCCAGCTTTATCGCTATTGCCTCAATGGTGTTCAGTGTCTTTAGGTGGATTAGGACTGTTTGTGATTTGGTCTTAGTGACTTAGGAGTCCTCTTGACTACTCCTAAAGTTTCACAGGTTTAGGAGCAAGTTTTAGCGCTAAAATACTCTTAGAGAAAAATGTAGGAGTCCTAAATTTAGGACTGACACGCCCATTATTTTTAAGAGTTTCTGCTAAATCTGTAAGTTAGGAGCTACTTTTAGCCTTAAGATGTTTTGTGAATAGTACAATGTACAATGCTGACCCGGATAATAAAGGAATCAAAACAAACAATTTCATAAAACTGCTACACACTGGATTCAAACTCACAATCTTTGAGGTGCTCAACAGGCATCTGGATTTATATGGTGTTATTTTACTGTCAAATGTCGAGAGCACATTATTGTGACGCGAGAGCATATCAATGTAATGCTCAAGCACAAATCTGTCCGCTCGCGCGCGGATTTCCTTTGCTCTCACGCAAACCTGGACGCGTGCTCTCAAATATGCAGTGCTCTCTTATGAACTGCCTCTCCTCTCGCTCAAATATTGCGTGCGCACGCTCAAACTGTTTCCTGTGTGCTCAAACGTGTCCTGTGCGCTCAAACTGCACCTGTGCGCTCACGAATCTCTCCGTGCTCTTGCAGAAAATAATATGCTTTTGGATTAAACGCTGTCAAAAGTTATCAACCAATCAGAAGAGACGACTGATCCATGAAAATGATACGTGGAATCTGAGAGTGAACTGCGCCTGGAATTCTTTCGACAAAAATGGATATTTCATTTCTTTACATTTTAATTATATTTAATCATATTAATCAAAATGCAGGTCATATTTTAGAAATGGCTTGGAATGAGACGCTTGGATGGTTTCTATATTAATAATCTTGTTTGTAACTACATCCCCCAGATTTATCCAAAACCATCATATTTTAACAGTCACTGGTCACCACCTACTGGCAGAACAGTGTAATAACATTAGTTTCAAAGGTCATTTATTGCTGAAATCAGTGTATATTCGTACTATAAATTGTTATTGCAATACCTGCATTATTATTTAATGTTTGCAACACAGAAGTAGCAATAGTGTGTTGTTGAAAATACTTTGTGAAGCTGTTTAAAACATAGCTTACATGACCACTGCTTTCAATGGCAATGCAAAAGCATGTTTAAATATTCCGGTATTATCGTAATTTCAGAGGTTTAATAGACATAACTGAATCGTTTCATTTAGGAATAAGATTGCGTTCTTTTGATTAATTGTGCATACATAAGAGCTTAAGTATTTTTTTTTATGTCATGTTTTATACCAGACCTCATTGTATATGTGATCTCCACATTTTAAGTATTAAGGGAATGATGATTTGACCCTGATCTTGTTCGGTCTTAAATCAGAAGAAATTTGTTGGTAATACTTTACAATAAGGTTTCATTAACATTATTTAAACTTCATTAAATATTAATGCAGTTAAACTAATAATGAACTAATTAATAATGAACTGCACTTCTACATCATTTATTAATATTTGTTAATGTTAATTTCAACATTTACTAATACATTATTAAAATCAAAAGTTGTATTTGTTAACATTAGTAAATGCACTGTGAAGTAAACAACCAACAAACAGCTGTATTTTTAACATTAACAAAGATTAGTAATTACAGTAATGTATTGCACATTTTTAGTTCATGTTAGATAATACATTAAAAACCTTATTGTAAAATGTTACCTATTTTTATATAAATTTCAGCACAGAACGTATTACCACAACTTTTTTGTTTGTTTGTTTAGATAAATGTGAAACATGAAACATGTGATGCAGTTATAGGTTACATTTGATAAATATTATTAAATTGTAAAGAAATGAAATATACATTTTTGTAGAAAGAATTCCAGGTGCAGTTCACTCTCAGCCAATAAGATTCCACGTATAATTTTCATGGATCAGTCGTCTCTTCTGATTGGTTGATAACTTTTGACAGCATTTAATCCAAAAGCATATTAATTTCTGCAAGAGCACGGAGAGATTCGTGAGCGCACAGGTGCAGTTTGAGCGCGCAGGACACGTTTGAGCACACGGGAAACAGTTTGAGCATGCACATGCAATATTTGAGCGAGAGGAGAGGCAGTTCATAAGAGAGCACTGTACATTTGAAAGCCAGGTTTGCGCGAGAGCAAAGGAAATCCGCGCGCGAGCGGACAGATTTGCACTCACGCATTACATTGATATGCTCTCGTGACACAATAATGTGCTCTCAACATTTGACAGTAAAATAACGCTATAGATTTACACATTGAGCTACTTGAGAATGCACTTTTACCAGGCTGCTAACTAGCATAAGACAACAAACACAAGCAAGTACAATCATTTCTGGGCAGCTCAGCCCAAAGATCATCTGAGCCGAAAATTGGACAAAATTTGTAAGAGAAGTAACGAAATAACTTTTTTTTTATTTACTTCGATATGGAGGACAGCTACATTTAAGGAACATGGTAAATGACATACCGTCAGAATCGGCATTAGCTAGGGAATAAAACAACATAAAATACAAATTTTGGACAATGTTTTCCAAAGTTATGTGTTTTTGCAAAAATCCTTATATCTTTGGAACACTAGGTGGTGTTGTGATCAAACTCAGTTACCTTCAGGACATGCCAATGATGATACATTCCAATTTTTGTGCCGATGTCAAATTGTTAAAAGATATAACAATTTATGAAAAAATTCAAAATGGTGGCCTGATGGTTTAACTGATCCTGGCAAAATCGTTATCCTCAGATTCAACATGACAAGGAATCCATAGTTCAAAATTTATGAGCCAAAATAGCCATTTTTCAGATCTCATGACCTGCAGGTGACACAGTTTCCAATTTGGCATGGATCCTCAGATCATGGTTCCGATGAAGCGTGCCAATTTTCATTTTCATTGCTCAAAGTTTGGCTGAGATACAGCCTCTTATTCAAATTTGGGTTGACCTCATTAAGTTTGCATCATCATAACTTTTGAACAAATATGAATAAAAAAAAATCTGTTCAGTCATTTCAAAATTGGACAAAATTTGTATATACTGTACTTTTTAAAATGGCCACTACTGTAATGGGCAGAGTCTTAATGTAATATGTTGAATGTGATCAGCATAATGAGAGGTATCAGTAGTAAGTAAGTAGGTAGACCTTCCTGGTTTATAGAGCAGCAATAGACTCCCAGTGGGGAAGAATAATAATAATAATAATAATAATAATAATATTAAAATTAATAAAACTGACAATTACAATAAGGGCTACAGCCCCAACATTTTTCCTGCCAGTGTGACTTTTGTGGATTTTGTTAGAGGTCACACTGGTGCCACAATGAACTGGTCTATTGAGGCTGCCATTTATGTTGCATACGAGAAACATTAAACATACCAAAAGCGAAACAAGCAGTCCTGCTCGTTTGAATAGCACAACACGAACCATTTATCAGCTCGGCCCAAAAGTATAATGCAAATTAGGGCTGCACGATTAATCGCATGCTATTCTCACGCGCATTTCGTCAGTAAAGCCGGTTCCCTGATTACCGCTAAATCGCCATCACCTGTTTTTAAACGGAGCGCCTTTTAATAGACGGAGCCGTAGATCACGGACAAGCCACGCAATATCGCGTTCATTATCGCAGGCGATTCATCTGCGATATTAACGCGATATTGCGTGGCTTTTCAGTAATCTACGGCTCTGTCTATTAAATGCCGCTTCATTTGAAAGCAGGTGATGGCGATTTAGCGGTAATCAGGGAACCGGCTTTACTGACGAAATGCGCGTGAGAATAGCATGCGATTAATCGTGCAGCCCTAATGCAAATGCATTTACTCATTAACCGTCTCAATCAAGAGACTACTAAACAGTGCTGTGAGACCAAGTGAGAAGACTTTGTGTTCGGCAGAGAGTTCTCCGGTACAAATCACTAACGTTTCTGTAATTTGAACTAGTTCAAAGCCAGATAAAACAGCACTGACATACTCAACACTGATGCAGAAAACAGGAGAAACATTGTGCCACAATGATTCAGTTAGAAGGCATTTCAATCTACAAATCACCAACATTTACGATGGATTTACTGTAGTAACACTAACTGCAACCATGGTATTGTAAGAGAAATGTGAGATATATCAAATTTTATTATATTATTAATTTAGCACATTTAGAACAGCACATTCCACTGCCCAGTTTATGGCCGGGCCCCTCTCTGTCCGTAACAGCGGACAAAGGTTTGCTACATTTTGACTGGATCTTGGTAGACTAACACAAACAAACTCTCCAACGCCATCAGATAAAGATGTGAGGACAACATCCAGACACTTAGAGGGCAAGACGACGACCCCTTGTACCAAGCCTGGGAAGGACAGGACTTCTCATTGGTCAACATGCAGTTTCTGCCTTTTACCCATCTAGAGTCTACTTCCTAAGAAGCAGACTCTAGTTGGCCAGAGACTGCCATAAAGATTCCTTGAGATCTCAGCAGCAATGGGTGAAACAAAGAGAGATCACAAAGATCCATCGAAATCCATTCAAAACTATGTTTGAAAACCTTAGAACTGATGCAAACTACACATCCATTTCATACTTATTCACAGAAATAAGTATTCTCAGTGACAGCTATTTGTAGTGCAACATCTGACACAAATTTAGCTGTTAATGTACAATTGAATGAATGCATGACAGTTCAATCTTTTCCCATCATGTTTAGTCTCTGTTTGTTTAGAATATTACCAAAGGTATTCTGGTGGGGGGTTGGGAAATTGAGAAATGCATTGGTAAACATTAAAGACACTGTAAAGACTTTCAACTTTGTGCTTTATGCAAATGAGTTCCACAGGGGAAAGAAGGGTGTGCCACACTGTGTGTGTCCCCTCTGATGCCAGCAGCCAATCACAGCACTCAAATGGAGAAGTGCCAAATTGCAATCTCCTCCTCATCGGAGAGGGATAAAGGTACCCTTTCAAAAGGTACTCCTTGTTCCTAGTCTCCCATCAGATAACAGATACACCGTTCTGGGTCTCAACTCTGTAAGGAGTGAGACATTAACAGATATACCGTTCTGAGTCTGCCCTTCAAAGGGGAAAGACATAACAGTATACCGTTCTGAGTCCCAGCTTGCAAAGCTGAGACTCTAACATGTACAACCCCATTCTGAGTCTGTCCGGTACGGGGATAGACATTGACAGATACATTCTCGTTTTGAGCCACTGGTTTGTCCAGAGAGACAACAATAGATCCCATGATCTGAGTCTACAGCTAGTGAAGCAGCAACAGAGATGACCACGTTCTAAGCCTCCAGCCTGTGAGGAAAGAGACATTAACAAACAGAATGTTCAGAATTCCCGTCCAGCGAGACAGTAACGGCATCTGCAACAAGGTTAAGCACAGGAGAGCAAATCTTCACTCCAAGGTACCTTCGTCTGCGTGTCCATATTTTAGGACCCTTTGGTTCTCCAGGAAATCAGCATCCCGCAGAGCTTCAGGTTCAAGACTGTTGAAACTGTCCTCTCCCCAGTGCATTGTCACCCACCATAACCAGTGGAAGACGTCATCGGACTCAACCATGTGGAACGTAAATATCACTTAACCAAACCTCTTTCCAGAGACCTTGGCATTGCTGTATATTATTATCAGTATATAATTTCCTAATTCCCATTATATGTAATATAGCTGATGTTAGCTAATAACAAATAACCTCTTGTTTATTTATTTTGTGTATAATAAGGTTCTCCACCTTATTATTTTCAGAGGTACAGTTTGTCTTTCCATAAGATAACGTAACTCTTCCACACTCAACTTGTATTCTATGTATCTTATGCACTTTATTCCTTTATCATTCATGGTATTCATTTAGTAGTTGTGTTAGTTATTCTTGTTTATCTTTTGCAAATAAACTTTATTTTATTACACTTGTGTCTTCCTTGTGCTGATAATACAGAAGAAGCTCTACAAGTTACCAATCTTTCAGATAAATCAGCTGACCACTTTACATCCACTGTGAAGGCCTCATCGACACGACAGCCAGTAGCACAGTTCCTCAACAAACCGTCCATACCGGCGTGATGAATACGATCCTGGATGAAACTGGATGGAACTGAAATAAATACTTTGATTGTTGCGATCCTATCAAATACTTTGATTGTTGCGATCCTATCCCCCCCTTTTAACACCTTCCATTTTAACACCTATTTGCCACTTGCCACCTGATGTCACCTGTTGGAGTTTGGGTTCCTTGCCGCTGTCGCCTTTGAATTGCTTAGTTGGGGAAACTTGACATTTGACTTGACATTTGATATTCAACAGTATTCTTGACATTTATTCAACAGTGCTTTGATCTGCCTGCATTGACACTATTCTTTAAAAATTATGTACCAGTTATCAATGTAAAGCTGCTTTGACACAATCAGCATTGTAAAAAGCGCTATATAAATAAAGGTGACTTGACTTGACTTGACATTAATTCTAAATGAATGAAAGCCCCTGCTGGGAGTGTTCTCATACTGCCAAGGTAAAAGACCTTGACTGGTGCCCTGAACTAGGAAGTGGTCATCTGATGTACTCATAAATACACCTTAAGAGATGTGTGATCCAAAAATCACAATGTCAGTGGTGACGTGAGTACCAATCCCTATTTTACTTTGCATCCTTTATATTTAGGCTGTTTTTAAAACAAATACCATAGACTCCATATAGGCAATATATGTTACATATTACGACAGTAATATTTAAGATGTCCATAATGTTGTTGCGAAAATAATTGAGCTTATGGGGTTATTCATTGTCTGTTGTAGTAATTTGTTAAAGCTTTCACACATTTAAATATCCTTTTACTATTCATTTGTTGAAGGGTGAGTAGAATAATGTCATCTTGTTGCACCCAGTTTTTTGAAAATGCTTATCTTATTCATAGACAGAAGCTTTGGCTGATTGTTTACAGTTTAACGGAAGTTGCTCCCATAATTCGCCCAAAGCATCATGGGGCATAGGAATAAAAGCACTTTTCCCGCAACAGCTGTGTGCTTCACTATTTTCCATATGTGTTTTGTTCATATAAATGTGTTATTGTCACATATGGCACAGACACGAGAAGGTAAGATCCATGTGCAGCTTTAATGGGGTAATCCAGAAACAATCAAAAACAACCCAGGTATAAACAGACAGACACTAATGAATCAACACAAAACAGCTGGGTGCAATGAAACGGGATACTGAGTCCGGGAAGTGTGTTATGGGAAATTAAGTCCAAGAGTGAAAACAAGAGTCCGGGTTGGAGTGCCCTAGTGGCTGATTAGGGCACTCCCACTAGTGATCATGACAGTACCCGCTCCCTACGGAGCAGATACCAGACACTACACGAAAAAAAAAAAAAAAAAAAAAAAAAAAAAAAAAAAAAAGAAAAACTCTCAGGAGGGAGGTGGACAGGAGGAGGACCAGGGGGAGGGATGGTGGGCCAGGTCCAGAGTCCCCGACTGAGGGCCAGGGAGGAACCGGAGGAACAGACAATGGTGGCTCTAGCCAAGTCAGAGTCCTAGCTGAATGCCAGGGCGGTGCTGGAGGAACAAACCAGGTGGGTTCCAGCAGGTCTAGAGTCCGGGCTGAGTGCCAAGGCGGTGCTGGTGGAACTGACCAGGCAGGTTCCAGCAGGTCTAGAGTCCGGGCTGAGTGCCAGGGCGGTGCAGGAGGAACAGACCAGGCAGGTTCCAACGGATCAGACGGCCTGGGCGGTGGTGACAGGGCAGACCAAGGGAACTCAGAGACCATATCAGGAAGAGCGGGCAGCTCTGAGGGGCTGCCCTGGGATGGCATCGGGCTGTTCTGGGACGGCAGCGGCCTCGGACTGGCCTACTGATCCAGAGTCAACAACACCAGAGTGCATCCTCCAGGCACGCAAGACCGCCAAAATGTAAAAGGTTAAGACCACCCTCTGGGCCATGACCAGACTGACACGGAGAGCGGGCTGCTCCGGGACAGCAGCGGCCTCAAGTTGGCAGACTGGTCTATGGTCTAAGGAGCTTAAACCTCTCTGCCCGTGACCAAAACCTTTGGGTGGCCCTCACCTCCATTCCCCTTTGACGAAGCGTGGTCAAATAAGCCTGACCCTGCCCAGCCCCAGCAGATGGCCAGGTCCTTCTGCTGCTTGATCTAGGCATGATGGTGTTTTCTGTCATGTATGGCACAGAGACGAGAAGATCCATGTGCAGCTTTAATCCAGAAACATAATCCAACAGGCAAGGGTCAAAATCCACAGAAACAGAAAAGAAAAACACAAGGAAAACCAAAATGGAGAAACCAGAAACCATACATGAAAACACCATAACAAAAGCAGAAACAACCCAGGTATAAATAGACAGACACTAATGAATCAACACAAAACAGCTGGGTGCAATGAAATGGGATAATGAGTCCGGGAAGTGTGTTATAGGAAATGAAGTCCAAGAGCGAAAACAAGAGTCCGGGTTGGACTGCCCTCTAGTGGCTGATTAGGGCACTCCCACTAGTAATCATGACAGGTATTCACTTCTGTAAAGCGATGTGGCTGGCGGATGGTTTCTGTGTAAAGCATGCAGATGTGACTAATCAATCAAATTCGTTGTCAATTATTTTCATTATTGATTATAATAAATTGTATCGATTTGTTGTTGAAGACCCATTTTTATTGTTTTTCATTGTGTGAAATGTAATCAGTTCTCCAGCACTTTGGAGGTAAGCTTTAGGGCAGCAAGGGTCATGTTCTTAAACCATGTATTATGTTTCAGTCCCTTATGAAGTCAACAGCGCATCAAAGCACTTTTAATTCACCCTGAATCAGGCTCTTTGTGGAGGTGTGTACACATGTGTGTGTGTGTGTAATTTTAACATACAAAACAAAGAACAAAATAACTGTGGCTGGTTATGACATACACAGCAGTTTGATGCATTAATACAGAGTTAAACGAATGTGCCGTAACAGGTGTTATTTTTATTTATTTATTTATTTATTTATTTTTTAATCAATTTTTTTTAATGCTTCAAACGCTTCACATCAGAAATCTCAAAATAATTTATCAATGTGCAGTATCAAAAGATGAGCAAAGGTGAGTCAATAATGGAAATGTAAAAAAATGTAAAACCCATTCTAGAGTATCTGAGGACAACACACATATAACCCAATCATAACCACTTACAGACTGTTTCCTGGGAATCATGATGAATCATGATGAATCAGAATTATGAATTCCTGGGAATCAGAAACGAGCTATTTTCTGTCGATTCATGCATGACCTTTAACACTTTAACACCTCCTAGAGCTAAACAGAGCCCTGACCCGATCAAAATCACATTCTTTGTCTCCCAGAATCCATTCAGTGCAGAGAAGCGTTTCAAAATGAGTAGGTCCAACAATCCTGTCTGAAACTGAATAATTAGCACAGAACTCACCAATCCTGATCACCACTAATGTTGTGTTCAGGTTTTAAAGAAACAATGAGACAAAGGCTTTGTTTTCTAGCTGCTTCGTCTGCCATGACTGAAGGTATAAATGATGGGGTCAGTGCTGTTGCATGTGTCACAGCACAGAACTCACAGGAAATTTTTTTTCTCCTCATTTCCTCTGTAATTTGCCATCATACAGTAGTGCAGGAAATTGAATTGTAAAGAATTGCATGTATTCCATGTGTCCAAGCGCAGCTGAATGAGAATTCATACATTTCAGAAAGACGTGACATTTAAGGACATAAAATATAGATAAACAACAATAGCCTGAATTTACTTTGTGACCATTAAAAAAAAAAAAAAGTTTGTTCTATATAGTATGAATGTGTGGGTAGTACACTTCGCTTCACTTCCATTAACTAATCCTCTCCTGTGGCCTCATGGGATAGCAAATTATCCATTGAATGTGCACTTCAGAATCTCGGTGGAAATTGTAGGTCATTCGGGGTCTTTTCGCCAACTGTTTTTCGAATACCATGTATTAGGACATACTACTCTTTTAGTGCACTGGTTCCATAATATATACTGTAGTAGGTAAGTATTTGTAATGAGATTGGCCAAATACAGTGACTACCAATCGATTCATAGAATGTGATTATCGGCCAATACCGATCTGTTGCCAATCAATTGGAGCATCCCTATCAAAAGGTTTGTCAGAGTCTGAGATATCTGTTCAGCTCAACCTTAAATGAAAAATCAACCTGGAGATGCATGGAATCAAAATCAGTGTTGTGACTTAGCCTTGAGCAACAAGCAAATGAAATAAAATAATGAACATTTAAAATGTGCAATCTCTCTCTCTTAGGAAATATTCATGACTTGTACGCATTTAAAAACATTAAAACGTTAAACACATTTCTGTCCAAACAAACACACTGATCTGTGAGATGATCTGTATGATAATTTACAATTTGCTGTTAGCCCTCTGAGCATCAGAAATTCATGAAATGTAGCATGTTATATCAGAATGTCCGGAGTTGCAGAGTTATTAGTGGAAATGTAAAAATGCCCATCACAATACCATCTTTTGTCTAATATCCATAAAATCTGATAGACATACTAATTTTCCCACAATGTACAAATTCGTAACTGTTGTCCATTGATATTTGAAGTTATAGTGCTGAATTGGATTGCCAGCTGACCACCCTATTTTATTTATTTATTTTTAATGTAGTTGAGTCATATTTGAATATATGTTAGGATAGCCAACAAAGATTTATACATTTTTTTTATTTTTTAATTTTTAACTTGATTGATAATATGGTTGTCATATTTGTGCAAAATTCATAAATAGACAAACGGCCTAGGAGTTCGATAAATTAGGTTTTTAAGAACATTAAAAATGGCAGAAAAATTTATAGATTGATATATGAAATGAAATTGGAGATATGCATTTTGCAAGGCATGACTACAATTCGGGGACCATCCTCCCAAATTTGGAGTCTCTCGCAAGTCGCTTATGCCATACATGTTAAGGCCAGGAGGAGGAGGAGGAGGACTGT